>NC_056738.1:437759112-437764112 GCF_019279795.1 Protopterus annectens | reverse complement strand
GTGGCAGCTATGACTGTGTTATTTGAGGAATATATATGAAAAGAGGTTGGTGGTAAGGTTGATGTGTTTGGGAGAATACCATTAACTTGGTCTTGTTTGGGTTCAGTTAAGGTTAGTTTTGTTTAGCCAAGATTCTACTTCCAAGAAGGTTTGTTGTGTGATGTCCTGTAGTTGTGTGAGGGAGGATGTATTACATAAGAGGGTAGAGTCATCTGCGTATTGGATAACTGAGGCAAGCGTGGTGGATTTATGCAACTGGTTAGTGAATATGTTGAAGAGTTGGGGGCCTAGTCATACCTCTCAACCTCTTATAGCAAGAAATCTGGACAAAGCCATAAATAAAAGTGGGAAAAAGGCCCAAAAATAGGGACAGTTTCTAAATATTGCTCTTACAAACTTGGAAAGTTAATAGCATAACATGTTTTGCATTTTCATGAATTTTCTGAAGGGTATGAAATATGAAACTCAGATGTCTGTCATTATTTTTTTAACTCCAGTCTTAAATGATTTGCCACTAATTTGCCAGAAAACCACAATTTTATGAAAAAGAGACCAAAATATAAGGCAAAAATCTGGACATTCTGTGAAAATCTGTACAGTTGAGAGATATGGCCTAGTATGGAACATTTTAGGACTGCAGTGTTAACAAGGAGTAGAGATGATGTTTGGTTAGGTAGCTATGGAACTATGCAAGGGTAGAGTGACTAATGTTTAAGGTGGCTAGATCTGACAGTAGCTTTTGGCGTGAAACTGTGTCAAAGGCTCTTGGAAAGGTCTAGAAAGGTGGTAGAGACAAGTCTGTTTTGGTTTCTGTGGTGGTTTACAGTGTTGGTAAAGCTGAGGAGGGCAGTTGTGGTGCTGTGATGGGGCAAAAACCATGTTGTATATGAGAGAGGAGGTGTTGTTTGACAGTTGGTGATTTAGAAGCTGGATGTGGATGCATTTTTAAGTATTTTAGAGAGGAGTGAAAGGATGGGGATGGGTCTATAGTTTGTAAATTCTGTGGATTTACCACCATTTTGCAGGGGAGTGATGTAGAAAATTTTCCAGAGTAGGGAGACATATTTTCAGTGACGGAGTTGTTGATGAGGATGAATATGAGGTATTCAATGGCCTCTGCAGCAATTTTTAAGAATTCTGATGGTAGATTGTCTGCAGCTAGGCTGGTGGGTTTGAGTGTTTTAAGAATTTTTTTATATTGAGAATTGGAACAGTTGTAAAGGAGAAGGTATTTTCAAGATAACTATTGATGGCTGGAATCTTGGGTGAGGTATTTTTGTTGTATTTGATTATAGAGTATATTGAGTTTATAAAGAAGGAATTAAACTGTGTTGCAATGTTGTCCTCTGAGGGGAATGCAGTGGGTGTGGGTGTAGGGATAGTCATTTTGCCAGGTTACACGAATTTATAGAGGACCAGAATGTTTGAGGGTTGTTTTGGTGTTTTTGTTGTGCAGTGGTATAGTATGTTTTTATCAGTTTTTATTTCAGATTCAGCTTTATTTCTAAGCTGTTTGTAGAGTTAAAGAATGACATTGTTTCTGTTAGTTATCCAGTGTACCCATGCCTTATCCCTTTGTTTTAGGAGATCTTTAGCGTTATTTGTCAGCCATAGTGAATGGTGCTTTATTGTAGAAGATCTGCAAGGGGCTAGGCTATATAAGATATCCAGGAAGGTAATGTTAAAGTACTGTCCAGCAGTATCTAATGGAAAGTTTTTTTAGGGAAGACCAATTTATTTCTTGGCATAAGGAATGAAATGTTTGGGTACTGAATTTCTTTTTATTATGGATTAGTTGATAGACTGATTGTCTAGGTGGGTTGAAAATATGTCTAAGCAAATAAGTGGGCAGGTGGTCACTGATGCTATCAGGGAGACACCCTGTTGGGATGGTTGTGGGAGATCTGTTAGTGAGGGTCCAGTCTAAAATTGAGTGTCTGTTAGAAGTTTTATCTATTCTGGTAGGTTTTTGTATGAGCTGGAAGAAACCATGAACATTTATAAAGTTAGAAGGGCTGTTGGTGTCATAAGAGTTCCAATCTGTATTAAGGTTTCCCATTATGATGTTTTTTTGTGAGAAGGTAGTGGATAGCCAATAGGGAATGTCTTCAACAGTAGCTGAATTTTCTCCTGGGGAGATATAGATGGCTGTTATGATCAAGGTTTTGTTTTTATTGATGTTTAGTTTACTGAAAAGTATTTCAGTATTGTTAAATGAAGCAGAATTGATGCTAATGAGTACTAGTGCTAAGTTTTGTTTGAACATTATGGCTACCCCACCTCCCCATTTAATTTGATGGTCATGTTGGTATAGGTTGTATCCGGGGGTTAAGATTTCATTGTTTTTGATACATGGTTTGAGCCAGGTTTCAGTAAGAATGGCAAGGTCAGGCAAGTATAAGTCTAGCAGACCATGGAGGTTGTGAACTTTATTTAATATACTTCTTTGGTTTGTGTTAAGGAACAGGAGAGAGTGTCCTTTGGGGTGAGAGGGAATGATGGACGGGTTATGAGAGGAATGTGTGGAGGTTATGTTTTGATGGAATAGGGGGCAACGGTTGGGGTGAATGTCACTGTGACACTGCCATCCCAGCTGTCTGGAATTTTGTGGATAGTCGTAGTGTAATTTGTGAATATTAATATGATTCATATCCTTGTCTTACAAATGTAAGAAAACTATATGTTATGTGTATTTTAAACTACTGGTGCAGAAGTGTGTGTTGAACTGTATGTTATGTACTGAGCTTCAAGAATGTAACCACAGTGTACCCTACCAGAAAATAACAGAAATGTATGTGTTAATAGTAGAAGCTGGAACATAAAAGGTTAACTTGCAAACTCTCAAGAAAATATGTTGTAAGTAAAGTGTTTTACAATTGTGTTATTTCAGTTTCAGTGCAGCAAACAGACACAATGTTTAGAGCGAGATGTTTTCCTATTGTCTTGAAACAGAAATAATTACTAGATTTCAAATGTAAAAGTGTTAATTGTTTTACGACTTCCCGTTCTAGGCAAAAATCTGTGAGATATGTATTTTTGATGCAGAGATGATAAAATGTTTAGTTTCTGTTAGCCTTGGAACTGAAGGCAGATGACAAAGAGTGATGTCATCTAGGCTAACCCAGCAGTAATATGTGATATTAATTTAAGAACTCTCTCAGATAGAGAGAGGGCATTTTGTATCTTGTCTTGGACCTAGAAACAACCATTCAGCACTTCTGCCTGCTTGTTGCTCTGTAAGTAAGATCTGGGTATAGTATTTCTTTTAGAGATAGATAGAAATATAGTAAAGATTAGTTTAGATGTTTTCTGTATTTATTTGAGACTGTCCTGCAATGTTGTTTTAAAATATTTCCTGTGATTCTGAACTCTGTAGTTACTGTGTTGATTGAGTATTGTCTTGTTCTTTTATTATTTATTATTAAATATATTTAAACCTTTTAATTGTGGCTGCTTTGTTTAGAGATGTTTAAGCTCTTAGAGTACTTCCATATTATTTGGTGACACTGTATAGGCCACCCCAGTAGCCTTGCTCTTGGTCACACTTACCATTTGGATAATAGTAACATTACACAGTAGGATTGGGTGCTCTTTGTAAGGGCCTTAGAGTAGTGGTTGGTGGCAGCTGGCACTACCTTATAGACTGGGCAGAAGGGGGCATAGCTTGTAAACCTGTGCCAGCCTTCCCTTCCCCAGAAATGTCTGTGTGTTTGTATATAAATCAAATCTCAAAGCATGTGTATGTGTTTGTGTGTGTGTGTGTGTGTGTGTGTGTGTGTGTGTGTGTGTGTGTGTGTGTGTGTCAGCTACTTGGGCAGAAATACGAAGCACTGGTTGGACAGAGAGGGTGCTGGAGGTTTTGGCTTGACCACTAGGCTGAGATCTTAACCCTATAGCTGTGCCAGTGGGGAGTCGTATTGGGGATCTGGAGAAAGAGGCAGAAACCAGCCACAGACTGACTGTGATCTCTGTGTGCTCTTAAGGGAAATTGTACTTTACTGTGTGTGCACTTGTCATCCTTCCAATGTGTATGTCCCTCACTGGTGGTAGTGGTGAGGAATGAGGCTCCTTGATTACTGGACCAGTGCAGGGGTGTCACAGTCACCACTGTGTTGTAGTTGTGATAATATGCTGAGTATATTTTTCATATTTTTATATAGTAATTTATGATTTGTGGGGAGAGCATCAGCTTTAGAATTGGTTTGTGGTATTTGAGTGGAAAGTAGCATATGTGGGTAGTGTTGAGGAGGTGGGGTGCAAGGTAGGGATTGTAAAGGGATATTTTGAAATGTGGGATAGTAGTTGTGGAGTGGTAGGTGTGTTGGTTGTTAATGGGGGTGTAAAGGTTTGTTAAGAGGTAGAGGAAGGTTAGTATGAGTAATAAAGCTGTTTGAAGAGAAAGGATTTTAGTGATGAAGGTTGGAGAGATTGAGATATAGTGTATATTGACTTTGTGATCATAAGGTTTAAAGGAAAGGTAGAAAGAGAGATGAGAAAGGGACTTAGATTGTAGGTGTTTGAAAGTGTAGTTAGCTAGAGTAGGTAATGGTGTGGATGGGAGTGAGTTGTGAAAGAAAATGGGTGTGTATGAAAAGAGAGGGGAGAGATTGGCTTCAATATTTGTGGGTTGGGTAGAGGGTAAGGTAAAGAGGTAATATGCGATGGGATGATTGTTACTGCAATAGGGGGTGAGCCTACTTGGTGTTGATTGGGTGGTTTAGGTGTGGGGTGTGGCTAGTTAGAAGTAAATGTGGAAGAAGTGGGGGGTGGAATTTGGGGGCAGGGTAGGGGAGCGAATTGAGCCCGAGCATAGCAAGGACAAACGGAGTGGGCTGAGCCAAGGTCGACTACACAGCCAGGAACAATCACTTTAGTGTTTCAAGAATTGGAGAAGAGAAGATCACAGGTAACTGGGAAGTTTACATAAATTAGTTAACCTTGTAGTAACAATAAAGAGAGAGAATAAAATATAATGGCAAACTCTAAGGGGGAAAAAAGGG